>NC_061085.1:7796210-7821210 GCF_021917145.1 Hypomesus transpacificus
TGTTTCCAAGAGGCACCTCCCGATACCTCTCTACAGGGCCCAGATAAACAGCCGGTTAACCCACCACCCTGTGAAAACTCCTATTCCACACAGTTGAGGTGTTTTATGAGATATGGGTCGGGTGCAGTGGGGAGGAGGGGGGTGGGGGGGATGCAGAGCCTGAAGAACGTGCATGAGAGGGAGTCGAACAAACCACGGCACCTGTTGTTGAACGAGCCGGCCTGTGAAACGGTAAATCAGGACTCGGGGGTCGGGGGGCCCGGATGACAAACGGATGATGATGTACAGGAGATGACTCGGGGGCCCAGGCGATGGCCTACATAGGACGTCCATTACTCTACCTGGCCAGAGGGGCCCCTGCTGGCTTTGATGGTCTTAAGACAGACCTGCTGAGGTCTTCTAGCCGAAGGTTTAAATCACGCTGGTTATGGAGATCCACGGCAGATCTCTGTTGTATCACGGCCTTTGCTCCATCTCCCCCTGACCCCATGGATACTACTGCAGAACAAAGAAAATAGGCCAGTTCATAATAACGATGAATCAGAAACGGAATCAAGTTTAATGTATGATGTACAATGTATGTAATGTACCTTTCTTGCACTCAAGGTGCTGCAGTACAGTAAGAAGTCAAACATATAATGTATGAATAATACATTATTTGTAATGTATCTTTCTTGCACTCAAGGTGCTGCAGTAGCACTTTGAGTGCAAGAAAGATACAAATGAAGAAGTCAAATGTATAATCATAAAACATGAAAAACCTGATTTCAAAATGCAGGTTTTAAGCAAATTCTTAAAATGTGTGTGTCGTCGTGTCGTGTTTCAGGGCTTCATCGGACCTCCTGGGATTGCTGGACCACCAGGACTGGAGGGCGAGAGAGTATGTGGCATTGTACTTAATTTAATTCATGTTAATTACCTCAACCTCCCAACCTCCTGTTAACCAGATGCCCTCTTAGTCCCTGGGGGTTGCAAACTCATGTTATTGGCCATGTGTCGGAATCATGAAGTCTCCTCTATGCACAGTACAGAAGGGGTCTTGGACATTATGTTCCACTGCTAATGATCCAACTATGGGCAATTTATTGAGATTTTCAGAGTCATAAAATACAGGAAAGTCTATTACTTTCTTAACGATTTCGAATGCTACTTGAGACATATATGATGGCAACAATGATTCATGGAGAGTGATTGCACCCTTGGGACTTAATAAAAAATGTAAAAACGATACTTTCCAGAATGCAAGGCGCATATGAGAATCAATGACTTTTTCTTGGAGAAGATTATGGTGTTTATAGTTTTACCGCAACTCAGGCTTACTCTCCGAGTCTAGTAACCCATATGTTCCACATTGACGTCATCGTTTTGTTACCAGATGAATTGCCAGGGGGCAGGACATTTGTGCACCTGGGGGGAATGACGTCACGTTGACATTTTGGTTTTCCTCCAGGGCATTCCCGGTCCGGTCGGGAAGACGGGTCCCAAAGGCAGACAGGTAATGGACAACCTTTGAAATCTAAGATCTCCCATGAAAAACCCTGCATTCGTCATCTGTCGCTGACTGTCTTCTGATTTGTGGGGGAAGAAGTCATTTGCTGTGGGGGGGGGGGGAGAACCATTTCATGTCATCTGGTGTCGGTGAGTAGAGCTCTTTACAGGAACGTGGGGAGGGGATGTTCTGATCCAAAAGCGTTACGCAAGCCATAATCGTTTACATTTGGTCCCTTCCCCCCCGCCCCCCAAACATCACACTCAGCTGAAGCCAATCCTTGAGAGACCCGAAGAGAAATCAAAGGCCTCTTCTTTGTCTGTGGCGTGCAATGCATGTTATGCAAATCCAAGGGGAAACAATGGCAAAAGCCTCAGCAAACTAGCCTGACGTTGTCATACATTTTCTAGTCAGAATATGAGTCTGAGAACTCTCCTTTGGGCTGTGGCTATGGGGCGCGTTTCAACCGAACTCGTAAAACAAATGCCTCTTCGCTCAATTGGATAGACCTACAACCAATCAGAGCAACGTAATAAGTTGTTTGTTAAAAACAAATTCAACCCGAGCACTCTTTGGTGACGTGGTTGATTACGTCACTGTTGATCATCTGTCCATCATCGTATAAAGCCCGCCCTGACAATTTGATTGGTCCGAACAGCTCCTGTTCGGACATCGTTTTTCCCCAACCCTTTTGTGGGCGGGGCTAAGTTAGGATGGCAGCCAGACTATCAACAAACATGTCAGTGAAAAAATTCTAACAACATTTTTAACGCCTACCACAAGATGTACCACCCTGCAGCCAACACTGGCATTCAGGTGAACGTTTGTTTGAGGATACCGACAAGGGCTTACCGGACAACGCCTCGCTCCAACACAACGAGAATGTAGCCAGCGTCCTTTCATTCCAAAAAAGCGTTAGCCGTAACGTAAACACCAACAAGTGTCGGCAAGGCACCTTCTCCACGCTCGGGTGGTGCCAAGTGGGCAGACGGCCCAGCTTCTGGGTAACCCACGCCTCTACCTGCAAGTGACACTGATGCCAATCCAAAACCGGTGGGATTGTTCAGGCCTCACCACGGCAAACACGGCCTGCAGGCGTGTTTTGGATGTGACGTTCAGGCGGTAGGACGCTACCTGTCGCTAATTGTCGCTAACTGTCGCTAACTGTCGCTAACCCCGTGTGGATTGAGAAGGGTGATGAGGGGAGATTGCAAAAGTGCTTGTCCCCTCTCTCTCTCTCTCTCTCCCTACGGCTCTCCGTCCCTCTCGCTCTCGCACGCTCACTCTCGCTCTCTCGCCCCCTCCCGCAGGGTGTAGTTGGAGACATCGGTGAGAGGGGGCCTCCTGGTCCTGACGGCGATGAGGTAAGATTCCCAGCAAGCCGGGCCGTGTACGAGACAGTGTATGAGACCGATTTTCTGTCTCTCTCTCTCCGTATTTCTCTGTCGATCTCTCTCATCCTGTCTTGTCTGTTTGTCTGCCTCTCTCTCTCCATGTCTCTCTGTCTCCCTCTGTCTCAGGAAGATTGAGCAGTGGCATGGTTTCGATTACGATGCCTCTCTCTCTCTCTCCCCATAACTCAGGCCTCATCGCAGTCCTGAGATGAGCTCACCGTTGGGTTTCAAAAGCCAGGGCTGAGCTGATACGTAATCTATTAAGATTAGCTGGACTAACTTGGGCCGGGTTCAATCAGAGCAGCAGTCGTGGAATGACTTTATTGGGCAGGCAAAGTATGCTGCAGACGATTTGAGGCCCCGTTTTACATTTCTGCTCCGTTGTTTGTTCTCGAGGGCTGTAAAAGTAACTGTTTCGTGTAAACCGTGGGGCCGTAAAGAGGAGAGTGCGTGTGGAAGCTCGGCATTGCTTTGCGCCGGCCCCTGTTGGTATTGTACTTTGGAGATGAACAGTACATAAACATTGCAGCTGTGTGTTTGTTTATGCATACGTGTGCGTGTGTGTGTGTGTGGCGTTTGTGTGTGTGCACATGCGTGGGACAGAGGGAGAGAAGGAAAGAAGGAACGTTCTAGATATGGCGAGTGTACGCGCCTGTGTGTGCGCCGCCCGCCCAAAAAAGAGTGCGTTTGATGGCTACGGTGTGTGTGTGTGTGTGTCAGAGGGTCCAATCTCTCTCGCTGTGCTCATGTTGTTCTTCACCGTTGTTCTACAGGGGCCCGTCGGTGGAACTGGCATCGGCGGTTTTCCTGGTCTGAGGGTGAGTGTTCACAACCCTGGAAGCATATCCTGTGTGCGTCAGACCGCCAAAGCCTGTCAACTCTCCTGCTCTCCCTGCATCTGTATGCTTAATCTGACCTGTCTGCCGCAGACCCAGATCTGTCTCTTCGATGAGATGAAGTGCTCGGATAATGGATAATGGTTTAAGTATTGGAGGAGGGCCTTTTCGTTTGTCATGATGAACTGATGAATTGCTTTCCAGGAGAAAATGCGTTGCTAGTCCAAAGCCATTTTTCTTTTTTCCACGGCAGCAAATACCTCCCTCACCCTGTGTAGGCTACTGTGTTAGTGCTCATTGCTTGAGTGCAAGGGGCCACTGCCAAGCATAAGATAAACCGATATCTGGCGCACTTTAAAGGCTTGGCTGGCCGTCAAGCCCTGAGCGATCCACGACGGCTGAGTGATCGACGGGACGGGACGGATTCGTGGCCCCTCTTCGTGACTCGCACGCGCCCAAGCAGCCAGCACTGCCCGGGAGGAGGGGGGGAGACGGGGGGGGGGGGGAGGGGAGGGCGTATCGGACAGGAGGCAGCCTGTGGTATGGGGGGGGTGGTGGTGGTGGTGGTAGTGCACCTCCTCACTCCATTCATTCCCAGGTGTGCGTAGAGGAGCATCCTGCCCCAGACGTAGTGGTTGGATGCGGATGAGGAAGACGGCCCTTCCTGTCCCAGTCGTGATTCTTTCTCTCCTCCCTCCCGTGTTCATGGGAGGGGAGGTCCGTCTGTGACCCAGCCAGCAGGCTGATTTACGGGGGGAGCCCCGTCGGGACGCTCAGAGGGGCTCTGGATGAACTCCGGATGAAGTTTCCCCCCCCGCCATGGCCACGACTACCGGCTGTAACTCAAGGATAGCGGGCCGGGGGACCCCCCTCTGGTCCTCGCCGGAGGATTGTGTCTATACTGCTGTTACAACATGGTGACCATGTTACCCCGTCACCCCCCCCTCCCCCCTCCACCTCACAGATGTTAGAACTCCGGCCCGTCCTCGCAAATCACAGCGTCTTTTCTGAGACGCAGGCTCAGTTTGAGGGCGAACTCCGACGGGCCAATTTGTAACCCGGGGAACGGGTGGGGGTGGGGGGGGGGGGGGGGGGGGCGGTGCGCGCTGCGCTGACAGATTGATGACTGTTAAACATTACGGCTGCATGTTACGGTAGCCAATTGGATCCAGTCCATCCAATTCCGAGTTCCAATGCTTCGACGTGCTCGCGCACAGCACACGTGGTGGCGTCGTGGGCTGGTGCTCGTCCCGAACGCCCCAGCTAGCCGTGGGATGATGGCATGAGCTGTCCATGCCTACACCGAGTGGCCCACAAATATGGCAGCTGCTGTCTAGCTGTGGGTGACTGGAGAGGCGTTGCGGAGCGGCGCTCGATCCCTAGTCTTGGTCCCATTCCTGGTCTGGGGGGAATCAAACCTTTGGGACATTTCTTGGACACGCCTGAATTGGAATCAAATGTCCCCTTTCACGGTCTGGAGAACAAGGCCCAGCCTAGAGCCCCCGGTTCCTCATGTGGCTCTCCACAGGACGGGACGAGAGGCTTTGATGTGCCTCAAACAAATTGGTGGCAGGTCCGGAGATGGATAGTACACTGTCTCGACACACACACACACTTAGTACACTAACAGCCGACACAGGCATTTTCTCTGTCTCTTTAGCTCTCTCTCTATCTCTCTCTCTCTCTCTCTCTGTCTGTCTGTTGTCTGTCTGTCTCTCTCTCTCTCTAAAACCGTGGCAATGAGACTTGACACTGCAGGATACCAGAATCTGTGGGGCTGCGATGGATGAGCTGGCATGGATTTTTGGCCGACTGGTGTGGCTTGCTTTGTGTTACTCACGTTACTGTAAGTGTGCGGCTGTGGGTGTGTATGAGTTGTGGAAGTGCCTCGAGCCTGTGTGGAACCCGACAGCAAGCCACAACACAAGCAGACAATCACCCACAAGTGGGATGGGTGCATTCTCATCACCAGTTCGGACCTAACAATTTTAGCCTGTAGTAAATCTACAACAAATATTTATCTGGCGTTTTGCAGCCTTTTCTTTGGCTTTGCAAGCAGCTGTGTAATTATGGACTGGGGCCGAGGGCTCAAAAATAGAACAAAGAAAGAAACAAAACAAACAACAATGGAAAAAAGGTGTTTTATTGAATCATTAACTTGATTTTATGACCTTTGAAATGTAATTGAAGGGTCGTTTTCGTTTTCCGTTGACGTGTCTTTTAGAAAAAACGAAATACGGCACGCAAGCCAAAGCTTAGTCATTCCTTTACACACACCTACACACACACACACACACAAGTAAACACACACACACACATAGATATGGGAGCCGTATAATGTAATTGCCCTCATTCCATGCGTGTGAAGTGTGTAATGTATATGGTGTCAGGTGTGTGTGGCCCTCCTCCACCTACGTTTTATTGGGTTTTCAGAAGGCTCTCTGTTTGTGTTGAAATGAGATGTATAGGAATGCACCAAATGTGGTTTTTGTCAAGTAGCATTTCCTTGGATTCTCGTGTGCCTTGCCAAACCAGGAACAGAGAGACAGAGAGAGACAGAGAGACAGAGAGACAGAGAGACAGAGAGACAGAGAGACAGAGAGACAGAGAGACAGAGAGAGAGAGAGACAGAGAGAGAGAGAGAAAGAGAGAGAGAGAGAGACAGAGAGAGAGAGACAGAAAGAGAGAGACAGAGAGAGAGAGACAGAGAGAGACAGAGAGACAGACAGAGAGACAGAGAGACAGACAGACAGAGAGACAGACAGAGAGACAGACAGAGAGACAGACAGAGAGACAGAGGGAGATATGAGGAGAGGGAGAGATCTGAGCCCTTCCGTAAAGCAGAGAAGACGGGCTCTTGTCTATCTTCTCAGTGGTCCCTCTCGCTATCCCTGTGTGGGATGTTGATGTGCTGGATCACCTGGCTGGATGTACCCCGGGGAGTGGTGGTGGTGGGGGGGGGGGGGGGGGGGGCGATATCCCCTCCCCCCCCCCCCCCCCCAGAAGGGCCGCCCCGCCGCCCTCCCTGTCGTTTTTCATGCGCCTGCAGTTGAAAGCGTTCCTCGCCCAAGTGCGTGCGATTTGTCTTCATCCCGCGGTGCCATCGGCCGGGGGGGGGGGGGAGCCTCACCATCAAACGGCAGGGCCTGACTGCCTCCAGATGGACCTCTTCTTTAGAGCCACATGTCCTTTATGACATCACATCAACACCCACCAACCCCCCACCACCCCCACCCTGCACACTCTTTTTGCATGTTTGGCCCGTCTGGAGATATTGATCATTTTGATGGAAGATAACAGCACAGCTGCAAGCTTGGGAACCACTGGCTCTTTCTCAACTCCGCCTCCTCCTCCCCCCCCCCCATCCATTCTCCCTCCCCAACCATAGACAGGAGCTGTAAGGAAGAAAAAAAAGTATGTTCATGACATTTTTGCGGGAGAACGAAGCAGGTCTGATGGAACTTCAATTTGTACGACTCTCTCTCACTTAGCGTTAAGTTTGGAGAAACTCCAGGTCTGCTTTTTGGACTGAGGTGTATGGGCAGTGTGTGTGTGTATGCATGCGTGTGTAGGTGCGTGTGCGTGTGCGTGTGCGTGTGCGTGTGCGTGTGCGTGTGTGTGTGTGTGTGTGACCGAGGTGGGTTATTGTACCGGTCTCTGCTGGGTTGCTGGGGCTGTTTCTCCATAGCTGGTGACAGTCTCCTGGAAGAGCTAATCGAAAGCAGACTCACAATGGTGGGCCAATCCTATACTGCATGGAACCACTTAGAGCTCTCTCTCTCTCACTCACTCACACATTCAATTATTAACCCCATCAACCTAATCATCGCAATTTAGCAAACAAGATTGTGTTCTCAGGCTGGATTCCTGGACGAAATCAAGGTTTGACGCACACTGCGAATGGCTAAATCACGATATATGGCCGTTGTGAAACCAACCTTTTAGCTGAGACATAATACAATGTTATGACAGTTGTAACCAGCTTTACAGTAGAATCTCTGGTCGTCCTTAGAACCGGGTCAGCCCTGGCCTGTCTGTGGTGATTAAAAGTGATGTTCTGACCATATGCTGTCGTGGACAGCCAGCTCTGGGCAGACGATAGTATCAGCACAGCTTGGATCTCCTGAAAGGTGTTGACACGCCAGGATGTTCTGTTTGGGCTCGGGCTAGGAAAATGAACAAGTCATCGTAAAAAAAAAACAGCAAATAAACGGATGGGGACATTTCCTGTGGAAACGCGTCCTTCAACGTCCACTCGGTGAAATGGTGACTACACACTTCAGTGTGTGTGTGTCGCAGGCATCTTCACCTTCTCCTCTTCCTCTCCACAGGGTGACCCAGGGCCTGAAGGCCCGCGAGGAATACCAGGCATCGTGGGATCTCAGGTGAGCCCCTCCCTCCGTCCGTCCGTCCCCCCCTCCCTCAACATTCTCTGTCTCTCACTCCGGTCCTCTCATATTGGATGACTGGGAGTCCCCCCTCCTTTCTCATTCTCTCTCTCTCTCCTTCTCTCTCCATCTCCAACAGGGCCTGACTGGACACGTCGGGCAGCCTGGATTGAAAGGTGATAAGGTGATCTAAATATTTCTATTATTGTAGCGTATCTGGGAATGTCCATGGGTGGGATTGGGGATTGTTGTTGCGTTGGGGCCAATATATGGAGGGTGGGTTTGGAGTAGCGGGTTCAAAGTGTGCACCGTGTGCACTCGCAATCGTGCAGCATGCCTGTGTGTCGTTAGGAATCTGTGTGTTGAATATCTCGACCCCTGGTTGATGTCAGTCTATTGGGATCTGTCGTTGTTGTGTTGCACGGAAAATTGTCATGGAAACGTGTTAAACAAGGAGGCTGGGCACATTGCTAAAAGCACGTCCGTGTTCTGCCCCTTGGGAGCGGAGTGTGTCGTCGTCGTTAAAACGGTGTCTTCTGATGAGCAGGGTGTTGTGTTATGTCTTTGTGATGTTGTGGAATCCAGGGGGTTCCTGGACTGAGGGGCGAACCAGGAGAAATGGGCTACCAAGGTGACAAGGTATGTCCCCAGCCGCGCCCCTCCCCGGGTTTTCCGGCGATTTCCACAGACAGATACACAGACAGACAGATCCACAGACAGACAGACAGACAGGCCCACAAACAGACAGATTCTCAGACACACACACACGTCAAGTCTTGTGTTTCCTGCCTCTGTCCCCCAGGGTGCCACTGGTGTCCCTGGACCTCCTGGACTCAGAGGGAAGCCCGGCCCACCTGTAAGTGGAAGTTTCCTCTCATTAAACATGCCGTGTCACCCACGGTCTTCCTCCTCACAGCTGTGGGAGCCAAAGCCTCGAGTGTGTGTGTGTGTGCGTGCATGCATTATGCTCTGGGGAGTATGTGAAAGAGACACACACACACAAGTGGTTGACGATGTTTAGGCTTGGCATTAATCCCTGGTTGGTTTTCTGCTTTGGTCTCTCAGGGTAAAATAGGTGAACTTGGACCACAAGGATCACCTGGCCCTCCAGGACCTGAGGTAAGAACCAATGAGGATCTGGTTCATTCTCTATGAGCTCAAACAGAGATTGGAACTCCAATAGACCAGAATGCTCTGCCCCGCAAGACCAGGAAACAGTTATTTGGATGGTGTGCCTTGGGGGTGAACATACCTATCTTTTCATGCCATGCTTTTACTTTAACAGTCGTTATCTCAACCGTGAGGCTGTACAGTCGTCTTGTTTATAAGCTGTCAGAGATGAGCTAGGAATCTTCTATCGCTAACTGTGTAACCGGGTCACTGGGGGTCAGAATGTAAGTCGAGCCACTGGGAGATAAAGATGACCCGTCCAAACTCAAGGCACTTCCATAAACCACAATCAGACTCCACTGTATCGCCGCACGATAAAGAGATGGCCTGTAAACAGCCCGGGTATACCAGAGATGGGCTTATTTCATGACTGGCTCCTTCTCAGATGACACCCGAAGTCTTTGTAGAAACATGAGCACTACCCAATCTACGCTTTGACAGACTTGGTGTGTTTTCGCTTGTGTTGATACGATACTTTTGAGACACCCGAAGTCTGGTGAAGATACGAAAGACCGTAACAATGGTCTTTGTTGTGGTGCAGTACTCGTGTGTCTCGTCTTCTTGCAAACTTCATCACCAGACTTGACGGGGATTCTTCTCGTGTTTGTTTCCTGGGCAGGATGAAAGCCCATAAATGTTCTTTTCACGTGAACCTCTGTCTTCACTTATAAACAAAGGGCACCACTGTAAATCTGAAGTGCCTTAACTCCCCCCCCCCCCACACACACACAGACCCCCCTCCCCCCTAGTCTTCTCCCCTGCCCAGGCTTTAAGTGAGAGGTTCAGCCCTGTGGCAGGTGTCTTTGACAGTGTTCAGGTCCCACGTTGCATTGGGAGCCATCCATCACTGCTTCGACATCAGGTTCCTATCAGTGCAGCCAGCTCGGCCGTTCCTCTCCCATGGAGATTTATAGGACACGCCAACAGTACACTCTGTGGCTGTACTGTAGCAGGGCGACTGCAGGTCCATGCACTCACACACACACACTCACCCACTACTCTGCCCTCTTAACTCAAGGAGAAAGACAGGTCTGTGAACGTGGACATTCTGGAAATGGCTACGCTCTCTGAGGTAGCCTTTGTAAATCCTGCCTGGAAGAAAGGGTGCCGGAGGGTCGAGGCACGTGACTCCGTGCCAGTCAGAGCGTTGGGTGGGGCTGATCCTCGTGTCTTGTCTCTGTGTTCCTCAGGGCTTTCCTGGGGACATCGGTGTGCCAGGACCCAACGGTCCCCCTGGGCCCAAGGTAAACCAACACACACAACTCTGTCTGTCGCCTCAATCCAGATAACGGTCAGTTGTTCTGTACTGTAATACATATATATATAGAGAGTTGTTTATGGTCATGTATAGACTTCCATTCACTGTATTGCTTACTGCTGGAGTTGCAGGTATTGCACGTGACTCATTTCTTCTGCGTTCCCAGGGTCTCCAAGGGCCGCGAGGTCCGCAAGGACCAACAGGGCCACAAGGAGTAGAGGTAAGACATTTGGGGGAACTCGCTCATCGACAACTCGCGCTACACACCCTGGAGCTCACAGCTCACAAGCCCTGCTCCGTTAGATCGAAGTCAGAGGGCACCGTTCCCTCCGCCCTGCATATTCATAGAGAACTCTGGGGGGCATATTCCACTGACGATGAAGTCATGATTCAGTATCGGGTGCTTATAAAAACAAGGGCCGGGAGATTTTTCCAACTGTGGAAAAAAAAAGGAACAGGAGCTTTGGCAGCACGTGTCGTCACAACACCTTTTCCGTCGTGTCGGTTTTACAGTGCTGGCACCTCTCTAGCCCAGGGAGATCCCTCGCTCGCTCTCTCTCTCTCTCTCTCTCTCTCTCTCTCTCTCTCTCTCTCTCTCTCTCGCTCTCTCTCACTCACTCACTCACTCACTCACTCTCTCTCTTTCTCGCTCTCTCTTGCTCTCTCTCTCTCTCTCCTGGCATGGAGTCCAAACGCTGTCAGTCTCACCCCTTTTCCACCGACGGGAGTTTGAGGGTCGATGTGGAGCCAGTGCCCAATCTCAAACAAGTTCTTTGGCTTTTTTCGAACAGCAAAAGACCTTGCTCTCGGCCGGAAAAACTGGTTCCAGTGTCATCAACTCTTGGTCTTGAACCGTTTCACCTACCTCAGAGGGCTGGGGTGGGATTATCGTGACCAACTGAATTTGTGTCCACCCTTTTAGTTGTTGTTTTTTTAAACCCAGCTTCAGCAAAGACCTGCCATTGGTTGTGCTAACCCGAACCGGAACTCGGTTTGCGTTGATGGGAAGGGGGATTCAGAAGTCCAGCCAAAATCCATGGCTGGTTCTGTACTCAAAAGAACTTGATGTTAGCCACTCGTATTTACATCCGATCTCTTTCATCAAGACAGAATCCATGCTCCGAGCTGTGTATGGGATCGTTCACTGAAGGCAGCCAGCTATCTGGTTGATCGATGAGAGCGTGCAAGCTTTTTATCGTGACCCATGAGTGTTAGGAGATGCGAGGGGGGACCGTTTACGTTGATGTGCGCGTGTGTTTGGGTCGCCCGTCGATTGACAATTCCCGGAGGCCAGCTGTATTTACTGTTCTGGTGTGTTTGTGTCGTGACTGTGCTGTGCTGTGTTGTTTCTCAGGGTGATGAGGGACCCCTTGGCCCACCTGGCAATACCGGCCCCAACGTGAGTATTTACGGTGTTGTACTTTACAATACAACCCCCCCTCCCTTCTTTGACACATACACACAAACACACTCCTCTTAGAAGATACACGGTGCACACCGTGCATGTTTTTACATCTGCCCACCCCCCTCTGCAGGTGGGCCATGTGTTTGAATTCACTCAGGTGTTTTGGCCAGGAAGCGTCGCAGATGAGACGTGATAAGGAAATATTATCGAAAGCTCGAGTATCATGTAACGTGTGTGCGTGTGTCGCTTGTTCTCAGGGGAGACTCGGAAGGAAAGGCTACGTCGGTGAACCTGGCCCTGACGGACTCGTGGTAAGACCGTCCCCCTGCATGCTACACTGAACCTAGCATGGACGCATCATATCCTTTTAGCTGCTAGGGTGCTGGTTCAGTATCGGGCCCTCACGCCACTCATGTTAAAAGTGTCTAATCACTAGCTGTCCTAAACGATTCCAGAACGGTGAGCAATATCCACAGCGCCAGGGTAGAATTCCTCCAGCTTTATGAAAACACACTATGTAATCGTCCTAGCATGCTCACCGCTATGTGTTCTGGGTGTCGTTTTTTTGGGTACTTAACAAGGTACAGAATCCCAGACCTATCCTTCACATTGCATTTATCGACTGTAATTGGTTTGTGTACCCATTGCAAGCCCTGCTCCATCACCCTTACACAATGTGTGTCCCAGGTTTATTGGTGGAAGTTAAAGTCTTGACTGGGTTTTTTGGGGGGATAGCGGGTCCTTGTATGTTTGTGAATGAGCTGAACTAGTAACACTCTAAACATGTTCTCTCGTTACGAGACAAAAGGAATTCTCCCCAGGCTGTCATTACGCATAATAGCAACCCGCAGAGGAAAGACACAGAGCTTTTCCATATGTGTTTGTTCATTTGTTTATCTTGAGGCCTGTGCGAACTGTGTGGTGGTGCGGTCCACAAGCAGCAGCAATGGGTCTGAGCACACAGAACGCTAACAGACAACTGTCTTTTTATGTTCTGGTTTCAGGGAGAGGCCGGAGACGTCGGCAACATCGGGAAAATCGGACCGCAAGTGAGTCTTGTGTTCTTTAAGCTGGCTGCGCCACGGTGGGGAACTGGTGAAAATAGCTAGTTAGCGATTAGCCACTTCCGCGTCGTTAATGTAAAGACTGGAGTCGTTAATGCTCTTCCTGCTGGCGATACGCTGCTTTTTCATTAAGTCCAGCTATAGGAAGAGTCTCAACACTGAGGGTTTGAGTTTCATTAGTCTGAGTTCAATGGTGAAGATGCAGACTCCAGAAGGTCTTGAAGTGGTTAAGTGAGGCGCAGAGGAGACAGGGGAGGCGGAGGAAGTGAAGTCGGCATCTCTTGAAATAATGACCCACTTTTATCGCCGGAAGGAATTTTCGTGATGCAATGAATTTTCAGTTTTTTGCATCCATAAACCGGGAAAGCATCACTCGAGCATTAAGATTTCTCATTGGGGCTGTGCTTTTGTTTGTGCCTGCCAAAAGATTATAGGTCAAGTGGAACATTTCCAGAAAGGAATTCAACTGAAAGTTGGATGTTGACACTGATTCCAAGAAACATGCGCTGTACATTTCTTGAGTACTGTAGATCCATGTGTTCTTAGTCAAGTCAACTTGCCTCGTTGAGGCAAGTGTGGCCATATAAATGAATGAAATTGGTCCAATTAGCAGCTAAACTGCGTTGTTTCAAGATTACATCTTATGATACTTGATATCCCCCGAGAAAATATCCCACACCGTGGCCACCCGGAGGCTAAGCACTGTACATTTGCCTCTGTGGAGGCCTCACAGTACAAATATTTGCATTCTGTGCATCTTGATTTTGGCGCACCATATAGGCCTTGTGTGATTATGTTGCATAGCAATGGCCATATGAGAGGAATTAGGCACTTACCACATACTGTAGGGCCCTTTGAAGCCAAGGAGAAGCTGTGGACTCCCCAACAAAAATCTCCCTCAAACATATGGAGGCTCTAATGAATGCCATGACATCACTTTCCAAATAAATACAATGTGGAGGGGCTGAAAGTGGTTGTGGAAGCCTTCAGGTTAGTCTGAGGTTAGTACAGGGGGGTGATCTGTCCTCCCTGTATTACCCATGGGGCTCTCAATAGAACTCGTTTCCCATAAACCCTTTGAGCCCTTCGTTTATTTGCGGATTTTTTACAACAAGCTGTATATTTGGCAAATTGGACCGGCCACTTAGTATTCAATTTCGGGTGACCTTCCAGTTTATGGCAGGGAAAGAATGAAAGGCGTCCGACTTATTGAGGGCGACAGTAGGTGGGTTCTGGAATATGTTTCTGATTCTCTATTTGCATTTGATGTCCGTGTTCTGTTCCCTATCGTTTACATAGAGAGAGAGAGAGACCCTCGCACTTCACAGTATGCCATCATAAGCTATTCTCCAGTCATCTCTAATGGCTATAACAGCCTTTCAACTGTTAAGAACCTGAAAGGTTGACACCCGTCTGAACTCCTGAGAAACCAGTTCACCGCCAAGCTCTGAAAGGCTTGTGTGAAGAGTTCCCGTCACTAGGACAGCCTTCTCCAGTGAGGCGATACGCCATCCCACCTTGTCTCACTTCATGCCCCAAATAAAGGATTTTCGGTGGCCGTGGAGACGGTGTTCCCACGTCTGCCGGCTGCATCTGCTCAGAGACACTCCACAAATCCACATCTCTGTCTCTTGCCTGGGGCTAGAAAGATGACCTACTACCTGTAGGGGACTGTACTTTTCTGTGGCGGACCACTGTGATTACATAGGCTGTAGATGACGAAACTGTCGACATCTTTGTATATTCTGTGGAACTTAACTCCCAGGAATACAGCTGTGTCTGTACCTAGGAATGCAGACCGTTGAGCTCTTGCGCGTACCGTAGCCTGCTTGGCTACAAAAAAGTCCAAAATGCAGATGCTCTTTCTCTGTCAACGGGGAGTGTTCCATGGATTCATTGTGACATAAGTGCCTTACACGGATCCATAGTATGTCTGGGCCAAATTGCCACAGCCATTTTTGTCTCTTTAGAGACGGTTGGCAGTGGTGTTGGCCTTCTGTCCAGGAAAGACGTCTTCCTCCTCCTCCTCCCCCCCCCCCTGTCCTGTCTCCAATTAATAAACTCCAGAAGTGTCGTCTGAGCTCTCGGTCTGGGCCCGTCTCAAGTCTGCCTGTCCAGACCTTTCAGCTGGTCTCAGACAGGGCTCTAGACATAACCCGGCCCAGATGTTAGACATCTCTCTCCCCCGCTCCGTTTCTCTCTCTTTCTTTCTCCCTCTCTTTTTCTATCTGTGTTTCTATCGTTCTCTCCTTCTCCCTCTTTTTCTGTCTCTCTCTCTGTCTCTCTGTTTCTTTCTTTTTCTTTGTTTCTCTTTGTCTGTTGTTCACGCGCGCACACACACCCACACACCACTGTTATTGAGCAAGATGTGTTGGAATGGAGAGAGAAACAATTAGGAGAGGATGAGGCATTTTTCCACAGGAATGAAATGCGGCAAAACCAAATTGGCCTGACGTCGTGTACATAGGGAAGAAGCCAGAGTGACCTGTCTGGGTTTAGTGGCTGACCAGAGTGGAGGCCTTTTTTTTTTTTACCTGCCGCTTTCACCCTTCCCAGCATGCACTGGATCTGGCGCACGGCCAAACCACGGCCCCATTTTCTCCCCAGACATCTCATCTGGAAGAGGTTCCATTCTCTTCGGTTACTCTCACATTTGCCTTCACAGTGTTGTGTTGCTTTCCGATTTTAGTGTGGGATTCGAAATCACTGGTATAGGTGCTGGGTTGGGGACGTCTCTGCTACCTTGGCTTGGCTTGTGTCGCCCCGTTTTATGACAAGACTGTCTGGAAATGAAGGTTTGAGGAGAACGTATGTTGTGTACTCATGTTAAGGGATATGGAGTCGTAATTCCAAATGATGTGATGTTGTACAGCATACATTAGCGACATAAAAAGAAATATGTAGTTCAAGCTACCCGGCTTAACCCTTACTTGGAAGTGCTCGACCAGCCCTTCCTTTGGTGGAAGCGTGTCAGAGCAGCCCCTCCCCCGTGCAGCATCATTACCTGGTAGCACATGACCCCCTGCATTCCAGGTGTCAGTACAGGTTCGAAACCGCTTCCACAGACGGGTGGAGATGCTGTCTCCTGCTTGATGACGTGTCAGTGCATTGACCACCCCCTCTCCCCTCTCTCCCCCCTCCCTCCTCCCCTCCCCTCTCGTCCTCAGGGTCCAGCCGGCCTGATCGGGAACACTGGTGGGATTGGGGTTCCCGGTGAAAAGGTAAAGTCGCCTCCTCTCCATCCCCCCGCCCCTCTCCCCTCTTCTGCCAAGCTGTTGGCGTGCGCCGGCCCGCAGCCAATAAAAAGCCCCCACTCTGTGACAGACTTCCCCTGTAATTAGCCCCGTGTAAAACTGCCCGGCCCCTGGGGGATGCAGACAGCGCGTCCCCCTCACATCCAGCCTCGGCTGCTCTGTCGGCCACAAAACCGCCGTTCATGTCTTGCTGACAAACGCCGTCGTTAGCTAGGAGCGCGAGCGCTCAGGGGTCATGCGTCTGGCGTACCGTACGTGACTCAATTTTAAGCGCTGATTACATGTGTGGGGACGCCCGCCCTCCAGGCCTACGGTAATCTCAAGCTTCCGCACCGGTTCTCAGCCCTCGGAACGTGCCGGAAAAAAAACATGAAAAGGCTCCTCGCTGCTCACCTGTTGACTGAAATCGTTTTTCCCCGCGTTTTAGGCACTAATTATTGACAGGACGCCCCCTCCCCCCCCCCCCCCCCCCCCCCCCGTTTACCCAGAAGCCCGCTGTGTGTCAGAACACGTCTGACGGGAGCCTGTCAGGCCGACACAGTTGAAAACAAACCCTCCCTCGCTCGCTACCTCCCTCGCTCGCTCGCTCCCTCGCTCGCTCCTTCGCTCGTCCCATCAGCCCCTTTCACACCGTTTCATCCCAGGCATAGAAACATTTGATCCAATCCCGTTTCGTTTTCATCGGATGTTTCCAATACAGAGCTCTCGAGGCTGTTCTCCCATGGCAGGCTTCTGGCTGGTTTCTTAGGGAAAACCAGTACTTGTACAGTCACGACCAGAGAGCAGGGGATTACAGTAAAGTACCACAGCCACTGGCTGGTGGAGAGAAGAACCAGAAAGTTAGGGCCACTGACCCCCCCCCCCCCCCCCCCCCCCCAAGCCAGCTAGCCCACTTGAAGGGGTTCTCAGGTCATTAAAGGGGTTCTCTGGGCATTAACGGGGTTCTCTGTTTAGTTTCAAACGGCCGTGGGAAACCGTCAAGCGTTGGAATCTGGGTCCTGGAGGTTGTGGGCCATGCTGTAAATGATCTCTGTGCTTGGGTTTCCCAGGGCGACCGTGGTCCGGCCGGTCCGTTGGGTCCTCCAGGAGAGAGCGGGCCGAGGGTAAGTGCTGAACTTGACGCCTGTGCGCCGATCAAACGAGAGAATGAAACTTTAGGGGTTAGGGCAGCTCCCTCGCTGGGTGTACTTAAGCGTCCACAAATCAACTCGTCTTTTGTATGAACGACATCTTTTGCCCTCAAGGCTCTGCCTCTATCTTTGGATTTATCTCAATGTAAGACTGTTGATTTTCGCTGCGTCATGTCAATGGCCCCCCAGGTATTCAGCGGGCTCTGCAAACTGTCATTGGAGGCTCCAGGTTTACAGTGAGGGCTGGGTTGTTAGCCTTGTGTGTCCTGTTGCAGCTGTGCCCTCTCCTAGAGCCAGACTGAGGGGATCTATAGCTGGATCCATTGTGCTGTGTCAGTAAAGGTTCTAGTGGAGTGTTGTTCTGTATGAGTGCTGTACTGTTCTGTGGGTCGGGAAATGATAGTTTGGCCCCGGTCCCTGGTTGGCCCCAAGCCTGTGCAGGGGATAGCTCCAAGTCTGTGGGTTTGGCTGGCTGGCTGGCTGGCAGGCTGGTTGGCTGGTTGGCTGGCAGGCTGGTTGGCTGGTTGGCTGGTTGGCTGGCAGGCTGGCTGGCTGGTTGGCTGGCAATGGCCTACGTGCTGGCTAGCTGCAGCCCACACTGGCTGTGTGTGTTTCTGTGGGGAGAATGATGGTAGCCCTGGCAAGCCAAGCTGCCCTCTTACAGCCACACTGGGCTAGTGAATGATTCTGCATTGGTGTCTGTGTTATATTCTGAAGATTTTCTAAATCCTTCGTTTAGATCCATTTGGAAATGTTCTTTTATCTAGTTTTTTTTCCGCACTCTCACTGTCTACACTAGATAGATATTTGTTATAGAGAAAATAATACATTTTCCTAAATACTCATTGTTTGCATAGCAACTCCTTTTCATTGCCTTGATTTTGCACCTAAACTCCTTCCCATTGCCTAGATGTTTCACCTCCTGACTTGACGATCCTCCATATTGATTGTGTGTTGACTTCTCTCTCTAACTGTCTGTCCTGTCTTGGCCCAAGGGGTATCCAGGCTTACCAGGTGGTGCTGGAGATGTTGGTCTACAAGGCGCGACAGTAAGTGCCACACAAACCTGAACTAAACTGGATGCTTTGTTTCCATTGAGTTGTTCCGTTTCCATTTAGCCATTTAGCAGACGCTCTTATCCAGAGCGACTGACAGTAAGTTTACAGAAGACAGCGCTGTAATGATAAAAACAGACCCAACTCCCCAAGCGAACACTTTATCCGGAAGGGTCTGCGTTTCAGCGGATACCCTTCACAGGCAGCATAGGGTGTGAAACGGCACCGTGTTCAACAACACCAGGAGTGTTCCTGTAAACATTCAATTCGTAAAATGAACGCTTACCGGTAGGCGTTTTGCTGGGTAGGAATATGGTGGTTTATATAGCGTGCGTTTGTTGATATGCAGTTCGTTGGTCTACCCCGCTGTCTATCTCTCTTACCCTCTTTTACACTGGGGTGTCCACCTTCCCAACCAATCTCTTCAAGTTCGAGTGACGTAAACGCTTAAACCGAAACAAGTGGATCCAATCCAGAACGCTCACTCCCATTCGCTCCTCACTTTGTCTCGACCACCCGCCGTAAACACCCAGATTCATGTGGGATATTTCTCCACTTGATTCGTACTCTTCCAAACCGTTTCATTTAACTGGGGTGGATTTGATACCGACGTGCCCGTTTCCCCACGTTAACAGCCCTGTCTTCTGTAAGCTGTCCATGAGGAGTGTGATTGTTGTACAGCACCTTTTCGAGGGTCCGTTTCCTCTTGATCGTTTGGGCCCTTTGGAATTCTCTCTTTGGCTTCGATTAGCTCGATTGAGAGTAGACGATGGTCTTTCTCCTCATGTAGTCTGCGTCCCACGTACGGGATGCGAGCATTATGCAACCCCAGCTGGCCCGTGTGCGATTCGGAGACGAGTCACATACAAACTGTGATTTACTGTGCAAGTATGAAGTTGATTTGGCATTAGACACTAATCAAACTCAACTCTCTCTCTCTCTCTCTCTCTCTCTCTCTTTCTCTGACATGCCCTGTCTTTATCTCTTCCTGTGTCTCTCCCTTTATCTTTCCATTTATCTTTCCCTCATCTCTCCTGGTATATCTGTCTCTATCTCCTTTTGTCTCTCCTCTCCAGGGTCCCCAGGGGCAGCGAGGAACTCCAGGGGTTTCTGGCCCAAAAGGCAGAAGGGTAAGAGGAATTTCGTTTTCTCTGTCATCTCACCATTTCACGAGCTGTGGGGGAACTTGAGGTGCGATGGACAACAGAATGACCCAGGGTGATTGTGAAAGCCTGACGTCAAACACCAGCACACCTCATGAATATAAACCTAGACAATAAACCAATCAAGCGTGTGTTTATTTTTCAGAAAGGCAATATTCTTTTATGGAGGCTCACTGTGCAGGATCGTCTTAACGGTTTTATGAGTACAGTAAAACAAAGACGGTGATAGCTGGACAAGGACTTCTGTTGTAGCATTAAGCTGGTGAGACACCTGGTGGCAAGAAGGCGTATTGCATTTCCACTTGACAAGTGGAGCGTACAAACCTGAACTTACAGACGCACTCTCAGATAAAGTTGACCCTGCTTGGATCTAAAGGCAGCTGCATTTGGGCCCAAGAGAGGAATCCGTTTGCTGCCCAGCTGCTTTTGCTGTGCCTAGGGATCACGAGAGTGAACACTGCCCATCCGAGTGCTCTGCGGTTAGGGATTCATGATGGGATGCCATAGGTTGCTCCCTGGAGAAGTCAAACATTTTGTGAATTTCTTCACCCCGTGTTGGATTGCTCTACCCCATCAGGCAGTCCCATTCCACAGTGACCGTGGATGTTGGCACCAGGATGATTTTCCTGCTCTCTCGGTCTGGCATCCTGATGCCAGTATGCCTAGCGACGCCAGGGCCAATGCACCCCCGCCAGACGTGTATTTATCTCGACGGACGGAGAAAAAACGAGACCGAAGCGCCGGTCCCCTCGCACACGTTTTCACCACAGTCTGCCACCTCTCCCTCACTCCCATCTCTCGTTCATCTTTTTCGCCTCCAAAGTTTTTCCTCGAATCTCCCCCTTTCATCTCCAAGAAAAAGCATGCAGACCGAAAGCCTCCTTTACGCACTCGCAAAGTGTATACACGCACAAACACGCGGCCACGGTCGTCTACATGTTGTTTACTTTAATTCATACCTACATGCCATATGCTTGTGGTTTCGTTTCCTGTTTTGCTAAAGCGTGAGGTCGTTAAGTGTAAGACAGCCCTCCTAGATTTGGCCATCTGCTGGATGACTACCGAGGCCTGGATGCTGAGCAGTGGAAACCATTCTGAAACCGCCACTTAGAGAGTTAAACACCAGGAGAACACAGTCGACTAGGATTCCCATGATGCCTCTGCGTAGAACAGCAGCTGTCGGATGTAAACGTGCACGCCTGTTTGCTCCGAGAACACAGGGCTTTGTCTCTGAAAGGTGCAGGAACCCCACCGCAGAAACATAGATTACATCAGCAAAGACGATTTGGAGAGTTGCTGTTTTCTTAACCTCTGTTATCTCCTCTTCTCATCGTTCAAACCCCCTGAGCTGTAAAGGTATCGTCTCCCAGCAATGAAATATGGTACCTTTTGCCCTCGTTCAGGTAGTAATTCAGTCAAGTTCTCCGTATCTTAACTACCGCCATCGCTTCATTTGCGGTCGACTGAAAATCGGCACACTTTGCCCTCGAAATGTCACGTGTGTATCCTCCTGATCTCAGATCTGGATGATTTATCCAAGTCAGACAGACTGACTGCTGGGCAGAGACACAGACAGGCCCGCACACAGAGTAGCAGTTCCGACAGATAGACAGACAGGCACAGACACTTAACCAGGTAGACAGACAGGCAGTTAACAAGGCATGCGACAAACCGTAAGAGCGTCACAATGGGGAAGGGGCGGGTTCTTATTTACAGACTGCTATCGACGGGAGCTTCAGGTGAGGGCTCAGTGATGGAACGTTTATGGGAGTGTTAGGCTGTAACATAAGGGTGGCCAAGCAACACCCAGGTCGACGTTGCCTGCTTGGCCCGGCGAAGAACAGACTGGGATTCTATGCCGACTTTGTGGGCCTGTGTTTATTCACGTCTCTGATCCATGTCTTTGGATTTTGTGTGTTTATGGGCGTGTGTGTGTGTTTTTGTCTAGCCCCCACTTTCCTAAGCTTGTGATTAACAGTTTTTCGGTGCTGCCCCCAAACCCACACTGACTGTTGTTTAAGTGGAGGTGCGGGTGTTTGTGTTGGTCTGCCTGCATGTACACCATGTGTGCGGTATGGTTTGTATTGTGTGATAGCTGGGTAGATGTGGAAAGTGGCTCGGGAACAGCGAGGGTTGATGGTCTGTGTTTCCGTATCCTAGGGGCCCAGGGGCCCGGACGGCCTCCCAGGAGAACCGGGGCCCGAGGGGACCAAGGTAAGTCTGCCTGGAACGTTCTGGAAAATGGTTCTCAGTTCTCCTGTCACTGACCCGTGGTTGTTTGCTCTGTTATCTTGGATGTGATTGTAAGGGCATCCGTTTTGCTGTTGCCTAACTGCAGTGTGCTGTAACCCCTTTTCCTCTCTCCCTCCTCTCTTTCCATCCATCTCTCCCGCAGGGTGAACTTGGCGAAATTGGCAAGAAGGGTGAACCAGGCTCCATAGTGAGTAGTAGTAGTATGAGTAGCATTTTAGCTGCTTAAGGTGTCTTGACTGCTTGCCTGCCATCCAAAGTTTTTTTTTTATTCCCCGTCATCACCTGACAGAGATTGAACATCGCTGCACTTCCTCAACCATAAATAACCGAGCTCTGTTCCCAATGTGCAATGTGTTTGTGTTCCTGCTTTTCGTGAACAATTAACAACCGTCTGATTACGCGCCGTCTCGGCCACACTGAAGCGAGTCTTAAGGTGCCGTTCAGTTCAGCGAGGGGGAGAGAGAGTGGAAGGCTTTAATTACTGCTTTTATTCGCTGAGAGTACCAGAGGGCTGTATCGAGTTATGCCCCTGCTCAAATAAACCTCCTCCAGCTCGCGATGACGAAACCGGAGCTGGCTCAGTAAAAAAACAATGTATTCTTTAACCGTAACCGATCCGACGGCCCCTTTATTCAAGATGGAAACGACCCCCTCAGCTTTAAAAGCTGCTCTCGATATTGTCTCCTGACAGCGCTGGGGGTTTCATTAAGGCCAGGGGCCGGGAAAGGAGGGGGGGGCTGTATGGGTACAACAGGGGCCTATCGGTTGTTTTAATGAGGGGTGGGACAGGGGTGTCACCGGTGTGGCTGTGGGTGCTCATCATTTCACCGAGGCTCGACAAGCCCTAATAAATGGGAACAGTGCACCTGATTCATCGCTGTGTTTGATGTCCGCTGCTCGCGCGGTCCCCGCGTACAGTATCCGTCTCTTGTCGTGTGTACGCCATACGCAGGGCGCATACCTCGTCGTTGCTGAGCTGCTAAGCTATCTGCGGTGCTCATGGCAGTGGTCACATTTGACCTTGCTCCTGTTCCTGACCTGTTTTTTTCCGCTTGCAGGGCAAAGCCGGCGGTCCGGGGGAGAGAGGTGTGCCGGGAAAAGCAGTGAGTACATTCAGCCCATGACCCTAACCAGAGGAGTCAGGTGGCTGAGCGGTGGGGAATTGGGCTGGTCATCTGAAGGTCGCCAGTTCGATTCCCGGCTGAGCCAAATGACGTTGTGTCCTTGGGCAAGGCACTTCAACCCTACTTGCTTGGGGGGAATGTCCCTGTACCCTGTACTTACTAAGTACTTACGTAAGTCGCTCTGGATAAGAACGTCTGCTAAATGACTAAATGTAAATGTAAACCCCATCCATCCATTGTTCCTGCACTTCACCTAGAGGCAGTGTTCGTTCGTCTGGCAACGCTTCCACAGGAAACAGAAGCACTTCAGGCCACCTCGTTTCGCTGCTCGGCTGTGCTTTGCGCCACCACTGCTGGTGTTTACGGCATGTGAATATTGGCGGGCTCGCGCTTGTGTAAGCTGGGCAAGGAGCCTCACTCCTGTGTTATTGTCCAGCGTCGATGATGTACAGCAGGATCGATGGCCGGTGACACAAAGTGCTCCTTGAGAGAAACAGAGGCATGTAAACAGTGTCACATCTCTGGATGGGGTGACATTAATCAGGGCTTGTACTGGCCCGCTGGCTGGGCAGCGAGCATGCCGTGAGTTTGGACCGGTCTCCGCCACACCAGGGATGCACTCAGGAAGAGATGCTTGATCGAGCTTGAATGCTCAAGGGCTTTTGGACTCGTCCGCGGTTGTTTGATTCCAATAGAGTGATAAATGATTCTGGGTTTTTTTTTTTCTCTCCCTGAAGTCTCTTCTTGCCTTAAATGCACAGCGTGAGGTGTGGCTTTGGGATTCTTTTTATCTGTAGCACAGGCACGTGCTGGGCAGGCGTGCTTACACTTGCTGGACACATACACAAATACACCCCCCCTCTTACACACACACACATACGTATACACACACGCACACCCATGTTCAGGCAGCAACGTGCCGTGCTCATAGTTTTGAGGTTCCCCTTTGCATAAGAGCAACCTTAAGTTCTCTGGAGTTGGCGTTTGACAAACTGCAGTTTACCAGTCCCAGTTGCTGTTTCTGCAACTGTGACATTTGAATCATCCTTATTAAAAGCATTTGAACGACTCGGTTAGTTGCATCAGTTAGTATGAAGATTGTGTGTCAACGATGCCGCCACGATTCCATGAGGATCACAGTAGACCTGTCGGAGTGTAGTGAAGCCGTTTCCTGTCCTCACCTTCCTCTAGACTCACAGCACCATCTAGTGGCTGTTCCTGCAAACAACAGGAACAAAGCTCACCTAGCAAGCAAGTTTAAACATTTACATCTAGTCATTTAGCAGACTCGCTTATCCAGATAGACTTACAGTAAGTACAGGGAAATTCCCCTCGAGGCAAGTAGGATGAAGTGCCTCGCCCACACACAACGTCATTTGCACGGCCAGGAATCGAACCGGCAACTTTCTGATCGATAGCCCGACTCCCAAACCAATCAGCCATCTGACTTATGTCACACAATTCAAACAGAGAAACAACTCGATGGGCTTCACATGGATAAGAACGACAAAGTACATCAAATCTAATCGATTGCAAAACCTATCATGACAACAAATGAATATAATTCAAATGATTCATAAAAAGAAGGTGCGACCGAGTGGCATAATAGCACAGTAAGCACGGTAGCCCTGACTGTATCTGTGCAAAAATCCTGAGACACTCTGATCATAAAACTATACAATCTCACAAGACTGATAAGACCAGGACGTCACTTACCCATCAGGATTGACTGGAGGTCTACTTCCAGTGAAGTTAGAATATATATTTGCTTAGTCGATAGTTGAGATTTCTTGGCATGCTTTTCACTACTCTTATGAGGATGTTGAATTACGTGTGGGTTATCAGGAACTGATAAGGCATGACATTATCTTAGGTAAATGCATTGCTGCTGATTACAGGGTGTGGTTTTATAGTTTTATGTTTCAATAACGCGATACACTCCCCGATAATAAAACTTATGATTCACTGTTCGGCACTGACGATTCTTTCGACCTCTCGATTCTTTCGCTTTCTCTCT